>NC_089258.1:80122752-80140252 GCF_963930625.1 Muntiacus reevesi | reverse complement strand
GACAATTTGACAGAAGTATCTGTAAATACCTAAGGCTAGAATAGGCCCTAGCATTCTGTAAAACAAAATCAAAGTTTTGTTCTTGGAAGATCAGAAATTCTGGTTGAAACCACAGAAGAATCAGTTACAGCCATTTGATAGTGATCCAGGCCTGTGGGGCAGAGAAGTCAAATACAATTTAATATCAGGACTAAATAGCCACTTATATTTGATTTGCAAGATGGAGCAAATTTTACCTTCCTCAATGTGTTTTGCTTAAGATATGAGTAAAATCTGTCAGACGTGACGTAGTCCTGAAAGTTATTCCATGTCTCAGGAAATTAATGCTGCCTTAAAAGAGAGTGCTGCCAAAGAAACAAAAGTGGGTAATTTATCCAGCAACTGAAAACTGTAGACTTTTCCCATGATGGTTTCTCCTTGTTTCTCTATTATTTATGCCAACTAAGATAATTTGGGGGTATGTAGCAGAAAATGAGTGCCTTTTTTTATTGTAAAGGAAGCATAAAATGAGCTGTTTCTTAAGCAACAGAATTCTGTTTTATAATAAATACACAGCTCTCTTAGCACCAGAAAGTGTCCATCTGCTACCTGTGGGTTTGCCTTGCACAAAGCAGGCTTTGGAAAAAAACAGCATTATATCGTGAATTTAGACATGCTGTGGATGGAGTGCTTATAAGCAATTGGTTCTACACTAATCGAAATGATGAAAAAAATGTCTTAATGGAAAAGCCTGAAAGGAGTGACTTCAGGTCACAGCAATCGCATGACGGATTGTAAATGGAAACGTCTCAGTGGAGACTTTCAGTTGGCACTGACGTGTTCTCCTATTATCTGCTCCTGCTTTCCAGCTGTGCCGAATAGAGGAAAACTTATTCCACGGTGACCTCTCCTATCCACTTACCTCAGTAAAAGTGAAAGAATTTAGAAATCCTAATTTCACCAATGACATCCCCCAAATGAACAGAATCATTTTGAGCTTTCTGCAATATATTCTCTGGGAGGCACATTTAATTATTATTCATTATTGACTAAGTGAATAAGGCTCAACATGGTTTGAGGTGTCAGTGCTTCCTGAAGTGTATTAGAGAGTCTTAGGGGGGGCCAGGCTTAAAGAGATAGGTTTCCTTAGGGAGGAGACAGACAGCTTAGTCAGCTCTCACTGATGAGGGTATGTTGAGAGAGCAAGACAAGACTTGTGAGTAGATGCTAGTCTATCTGGTGTCATTTCAAGAAAAGTTTGGAAAAGATAACTCCCCCGCAGCAGCCGCCTCCCACCCAGTGTCTCCTTTTTGGTCAGGAATTTCTTCAGCTGTGCATCCTTTTGGATTTTGAAGCTTTTTGCATTTTCCCAGATGTATCTTACTGTAGCAGGCATTCCTTACTAGATCATTTTTCTAATAATAATGTTTTACATGTGTGGTGTTTTTTAAGCACCTTTCGGTGCCATTCTTCTTCTACCATAATCCTCTACTCTACAGTCATTATTACCATTTTGCAGCTGAGAAGACTGAGACCCAGAGTGGCTGGGTGTGGCTTCCAGTCCCGTCTGGCAGTAAGGACCCAGGGCTTCTGGCTGTGGCCCAGGCTTCTTTCCCTCCACAGTTCACAGTCAAGGTCTCCGGGAAGGAGACTGAAGATCGACACACGGAACCGTGAGATCAGGAAACGGAAAGAGGAGGGGAACTGAGAGGGTGGGAAGCCGAAGGTCAGCTTTACTTCCCACGTGAGCCCTCAGCCACCCTTTGTCTGAACTTGCTGTGGGTGTTGCCCGTTCAGAAAAGACTCTGATAGCTTTTGGTCTTTAGCTTATGGTTCTTGGTAATTATACGTTGAAATCTCAGCTCTTCATTCCCTAGTGTGCGACCCTGTGCAAGTCACATAACCTCTTCAGCTTCCTTTTTGCCTTATTAATAAAGGAGGATAAGGCTGAAAGCGAGATCCTAGAATCCGTTCAATGAGATAAGGTATATAAGGCAATTTTCATAGCAACCGTGATTGGAACAAGGTAGCTCCCCAATTAAGTGTGAACTATCATTAATGTACAATCACTGTGTGCCAGTTTTTGATTGTCTAATGTCTGAATCCCCTTCATGTATTTGGGAACCCGCTATTATACTGTTCATGAGTGTTCTCCATCAAGTATCTTTGTGTTTATTTTCTGAGCAAATGGTAGCATTGTATTTTCCTGCAAATCCCCTTCCTCTTGAACTTGTATGCGACCACTTCGCTGGCTTTGGCCACTGAAAGACGAGCAGGAGGGACATGTGTTGCTTCCAGGCAGGGAGACATTTTCAGTGGCACTGTGTGATTCCCCATGCACCTCCCTTGTCATGAAGACCTGCAGCTGCATACAGAGGCGGTACTGTCAGCCCGTGTCCGTGAGTGAGGTGAGAGACGGACACATGTGATAGGACAGAAGCCAGCCAACGTTGGAAAGCAACTATCCTGCAATCAAAAAAGAAAATAGTGCAGTGCAGTAACATAGAAATATAGGTTAGTATAATATAGTAATATGATTTCTTCAAATGAAATGTGTTATGTATATAGTTCTCAGTGTTAAACTTTATCCTAACTACTCACTCAGGTGTGTTTGTTTTACAGATATTTTTGAGGAATTAAAGAAGTCATAATTTTTAATTTGCAATAAACATGCTTATAAATTTTGAGGAAAAAAAAGTGACACAGAGCAGAGTTCCCAGCTAATTAGTTATAGACACGTTAACTGTGACTGAGAGAAAAAAGAAACAAACAGAAATGCTTTATGTTAAAGCCACTAAGATTTGGGGGTTGCTGGTTATTGCAGCATAACTTGTTCTATCCTGACTGTTACCCACTCGCCCTGCCGCCCGCTCCCCCTCACCCCGCCCATGGGTCTTGATGAGCCTGGTTCATTCATATAACACACGTGCAAAAGGGTAGAACTCTCCTTTCATGACCTCTTTTGTAGCCACTTGATGTAAAGTTGATCAATCAGTTGATCCACCTACATACATTGATTGGGAGCCAGAAATGCAAAGGAGTCCAAACAGGGCATCATTCATTCCCATATATTCTGGTGGAAGCAGCAGAGGAGGAAATATGTATTTCTGGGACACTCACAGGCAGCAAGTACTTAGTAACACCTGGAATCTGGGGGCATTGATGGATGTTGTTTAAACTACTGGGTTTGGTTTTCAAGGACATCAGAAGCAGAGTCTCCTCTGGGTAAGTCTTGTGATGTAACTCTGGTCCTGGTTGGGATGTGGCTAGTATTGACTCTTCCTGACCAATTTCTAACCTTCCTATCAACTCAACTCTGCAAGCAGCTGATATCATTTTAATTCATTCATTTTCTGATTAAATCAGTCACAGAGTGTATTGCTTGCAAATAAGATTCCTGAGTAATACAATATATAAATTAATTTTAGAATTTTCTTTGTTAGTGTGCAGAGTTATTTTAATATATTTCTGGCAGTTTGAATTAGTTGCTCTGAATGCCACTGCTTGTCTATGCCAACAGTACACTTATTTTAGAAATGCCCACACTTTGTTTCAGCCATTTTTTTAAGGTGTTAAATTCATGGCTCTGTAAAAGATTCTCAGTGAGTTAAAGTACAGATTTCATTTAGGTTTAAATTATATTAAACACTTGATCGTCAAAACCATTTCTTTTCTTCTTTCCCTTGGACAAATAGAAGTAAATGATTTTGTGTATTGGTCTACTAAAATAACTACTGTCCATGCTCAGCCGCTTCAGTCATATCTGACTCTTTTTGACCCCATGGTCTGTAGCCCTTCAGGCCCTTCTGTCCATGGAATTCTCCAGGCAAGAATACTGGAGTGTGTTACCATTTTCTCCTCCAGTGGATCTTCCCTACCCAGGGATGGAACCTCTGTCTGCCAGCATCTCCTGCGTTGCAGGCAGATTCTTTACCTACTGGGCCACCTGGAAACCCCCAGAACAAGCATATTTTTTTTACTAAAAAAAGACTAACGAATCTTTGGCTGTTTTAAGTAAAGATCTCAAGGTTCTTTTCGTTTTTTGAACTCAGTTTAACCTAAATGTGAAGATGACCTAGAACATCTCTTAAGTTTCTTTCGGGTCTCATGATTCCTAGAACCATGGATTAGTTACAAGAGTCAAAATTCTCACTGAGGGAAATCCATTGAGTTAGTTGGGTAAGATGATTACTCTTCTAAAGGGTTATCAATCTTGCCGTGACTTGGCAACTAAATTGAACTGGAACCTGTGTACTGGGTATTGAGAAGAAATTGAGATTCATTACAAGTACCCAGCAGAGATGTAATTTTACATATTCTGAGATTACATTTTGACCCTGTCAGGAAATAAACTAAGAAGGACAAATCTATCCCTGGTGGGTACACCAACACTGTCATTTCCTTGCCAAAGTTCAAACCCAAGAGTAGCTCTGATTTGCGTCTCTGAACTCTCAATCTGCAATTTACCAAGTTTTACTAAAAAACTAAAAATCAGCGACACGTTTGGAATGCTAGTGGATATGATTCAAAGTAAGTCAGGGATGCCTAATTATTCCCCCTGTTCTGAGCTATTTGTTTCTGGAAAGGTGGAGGAGAAAACAGCGAGGGGGGAAGAGGAGGTTTTCCCAGGAGTTGGAGGGTCATTTCTAGCTTAAACAAGCAGAAGTAAAATTGTGTGAGATGATGAGACGTGAAGCAGTAAAGTAAGCAGGCTAGATACCAACGTGTAGGATATGGCAACCGCTCTCTGTGAAAACAAAGACTTTTTTGATTTCTAGGATAATCAGTCAATTGTGTTTTTCACAATTTTCTAACTTGTGGGAAGTGAAGCAGAGGCACAAAGGCAAGAACAAAACCCACATACAAATATATGGTGTGTAAAATACAGCGACTTCAGGTCAAGAGAAGCCTTCGATGTAGGGAACACAAGTCCCAGCTCCGTTTTCTGGGTCCTGACTGCGTGCCTTACTTTTCTGCAGAGTTAGTTATTGGCATGTGAAGGAATATGCTACAAATCAGCATATCTCCAGGAAGATCTGAGAGATCTGAGGATAGTCACAGATTCGTTTTTCCCCTTAGGAAAGGAATCTTTCCTTCATTTCCAGGTAGACTAAGGCCTGGCAAGCTCAGGTGACTTTTCCAAGGTCGCACGCATGGCTTTTGGAATGGATCTGGAGCGGTGCTCAGATCTGGAGTGGCACTCAGGCTCTGATGGTGAGCACGAAAGCACTGGTGTCATTCAAGGGCCTGTCCTTCATCTTGGCGATGGGGAAAATAGTTGCTCTTCCAGTGACTGTCTGTGTCAAAGTCACGTGCCCCTCCTCTGCCCGAGAGAGTCTGCAACAACCTGGATGGGCCACTGTAAGTAACAGGTCAACCTTCACCAGGGCTTCCCTGGTGACTCGGAGGTAAAGAGCCCACCTGCAATGCAGGAGACACAGGTTCTATCCCTGGGTCAGAAAGATGCCCTGGAGAAGGAGATGGCAGCCCAATCCAGTATTCTTGCCTGGGAAATCCCATGCACAGAGGAGTCTGGTGGGCTACAGTCCCTGGAATCTCAAAAGAGTAGGATACAACTGAGTAACTAAATGCCGCACGCAAAGGCTTCCTAAACTCATTCCAAATGACAGTTCAAAAAAAAGAAATTCGAGGGATGTAGCACACTGGAGGACTTAGCACTTGGCTCAGGACTCAGCCTTTCCTGCGTTTGGGTCCCAGCTCTGCCACTTGCTCTCCGCATCACCCTGGGCCTGTGAGTTTGTGTCCTGGAGCCTCAGTCCTCTCAGTGTAACATGGGGATGGAACGGCTCCTGCCTCCTCTGACTGTGGTGAGAACTGATTTCACGCAAGTGAAGAATGGTGCAAAGTATGAAGTGAGAATTTAAAATTAACAGTAAGAGAAAGGAGAGTACTAGCTACGAGAAACTAGTTGAATACATATTAAGAGAGAGAGACTATTTATCTTAACATTATTAACCTCTGTTTTTGTTTTAATACTTCTTAAACTCTGTTTCTTTTCTGTCCTCCATTGCTGAAATGAACCTTTCCCACCTATGCTTACCCCCTTTACTTTCTTTGTAGTCACCAGTCTCACACCCTGTTCCAAAGTAGAGGAGCTTTGAAAGGTTCTTTTAATCCACAGAGGTTTGCCCTTGGGAAAATCAGCAGCAAAAATGGACCCAGAGATTAGAAAGCGGTGATAAGAGCCACAGGGACTCTGGAGCTCAAAGAGGGGAGAGGCACAGACTTCAGGGTGAGGGCTGCAGTTTCAGAGCTGGAACTGGCCGCGGAGATCATCCAGTTGACTCGTTCATTTTAAAGCAGAGAAAAGAGAAGGCCAGGTCACTCAGGTCCCTGAGATCTCACAGCGCTTCCACTTAGAAAACGTCACTCTTGACTCTGCTTCTCTGTTTGTCTTCCTTATTTCCCTTTTTCTTTTTTTAACACCCTAAACGAGTAGGCGCATGTTGGGGCTTCTGCATGTACTGGTTCTCACCCAGCCGACAGCTGCACAGAGGAGGGCAGACAGAGGGGACCCCCATGCCTGATGCATGCACCAAGGAGCAATGGATGTGACCCTTCTCTTTACGGCCTTAAGGCTACAGTGAAAAACCCCTGCAACTCAAGCTTTACTGGGTCTACACCAGTCATTGGCTCCATCATACCTGGTGCTTAGGGTGTGGCAGGAGTTATTCCGTGCTGGGAGCAGGCTTCTAAGAGAATCAAACCTTAGACCAGGGACTCTCAAGCTTCAGGATTCATCAGGACCACCCCCAGGGGCTTGCTAAACCACCCCTGGGGGGGGGGTGTGGGTTGGGGCCCAAGATTTGCATTTCTAACAAACTCAAACAGAGACTATGCCTCTGGACCAGACTTTAAAAACCACGGCCCGAAAACCAGTGCTGTCTCTCTTGACTTTTCAGGCTGATTTTCTGCCTCAGCCACACTTTTAATTTATTTATTTATTTTTGACCTGCGACTGTGCAGAACTTTCCAGTGCAAATCTGTTGGTAAATTTTCTTTGCACATTCATCTACAAATGTTCATGGCCACTTAAAGTTTTATCTCCTTCCAGACACTTAATCCAGGTGCAGCATTTGGACTCTCCCATCTGTTCCTTAGACATTGCAGGTACAGAGCATGTCTCTACCATCTTCGCCAGGATCTCTTTGCATCTGTTGATGTACAGGGGGGCCTCCTGATCTGTGTAACTGAAACAGGTGCACGGGAGTTGACATTCTTTTTGTTGTTGTTGTTCAGTAGCTAAGTCATATCTGACTTTCTGCAACCCAATGGACTGCAGCACACCACACTTCCCTGTCCTTCACTATCTCCCAGAGTTTGCTCAAAGTCATGTCCATTGAGTCAGTGAAGCCATCTAAACATCTCATTCTCTGTCGTCCCCTTCTCCTCTTGCCTTCAACCTTCCCTGGCATCAGGGTCTTTTCCAATGAGTCTGCTCTTCACGTCAGATGGCCAAAGGATTGGAGCTTCAGGTTTAGCATCAGTCCCTCCAATGAATACTCAGGATTGGTTTCCTTTATGATTGACTGGTTGGATCTCCTTGCAGTCCAAGGGACTCCAGGAGTCTTCTTCAGCATCACAATTCAGAAGCATCAATTTTGGGGTGCTCTTGTGGCTCATCTGGTAAAGAATCCGCCTGCAATGCAGGAGACCTGGGTTTGATTCCTGGGTTGGGAAGATCCCCTGGAGAAGGGATAGGTTACCCACTCCAGTATTCTTGGGCTTCCCTTGTGGCTCAGCTGGTAAAGAGTCCACCTGCAATGCGGGAGACCTGGGTTCAATCTCTGGGTTGGGAAGATCCGCTGGAGAAGGGAAAGGCTACCCATGCCAGTATTCTGGCCTGGAGAATTCCATGGACTGGATAGTTCATGGGGTCACAAAGAGTCAGACACAACTGAGCGACTTTCACTTTCACTTCACTGTCAGCCTTCTTTATGGTCCAACTCTCACATCTATACTTGACTACTGAAATAACCATAGCTTTGACTATACAGATCTTTGTCAGTAAAGCAATGTCTCTGCTTTTTAATATGTTGTCTAGATTTGCCATAGCTTTTCTTTCAAGGAGCAAGCGTCCTTTAATTTCATGGCTGCAGTCACTGTCCACAGTGATTTTGGAGCCCAAGAAAATAAAATCTGCCATTGCTTCCATTTTTTCCCCATCTATTTGCCCCAGAGTGATGGGACGAGATGCCATGATCTTAGTTTTTCAAATGCTGTTTTAAACCAGCTTTTCCACTTGCCTCTTTTGTCCTCATCAAGAGGATCTTTAGTCACATTTCGTGCAGGTCAGCCTCTCGGAGCTCAGGTGGTATGCTGTGGAGAGTGACATTTTTGTTCTCCTCCTGCTGGTTCTTTGGGCTGGATTTGAGCCCCTGTGCTTAGAAGAAGGTGGAAAGAGCTGTTGAATGACAATCTCTGTGGAATTCCAGGTGCACACAGCCTTGTCTTGGAGCCCAGGCAGATGTTTTTCGTACGCTGACACCTGTCAGTCTTTGGTTCGGGGTCCTCCAAGGGACACGTGAATTTTCAGGTGCCTGGAGCTCTCCCTTCTTGGAAAACTTGCCAGACTTTTGGAATGTAGAACACCCCAAAGAGAGGAGGGGCATTGCCAAGGTTAGAAGACCTCCCAGGAACTTGGTGGAGCCCTGCCATTGCCTGCTAAAGGGGGACACTTGAAGCAAGTGGATAACCCCATTGTCAGGGAGGTGCCTAAGGCTGCTGGAAGCCAAGTGTTTATGGGACTGTGATGACAACGCATCCCACTTGCCCTTAGAAACCGTGTTCATGACTCCCTGGGGTCAGGGGCTGTCTGGCCTAGCACTGTCCTCCCAGGAAGCTCCTTTTCCATGGCTCATTAGTGGTGTGGATGCCTGGCTTCTTGGCCAAGTCCAAGGATCTCAGTGAGCACTGCCCACACGAGGCTTCCTCGGGCTGAGGTGAGCCACTGAGCGTTTAAGCCGTCTTGCCATTTGCCCAGTTCTTTCAGCCGAGGCGCCCAAGCGTGGCGTGTTTTCTGGGACAGCCTGCCCGCGTTCTTTCTGTGCTTCTGTTCCTTCATCCAGGGGAACCAGGTGCCACCCTGAAGCAGCAGGCTGGGAATTCAGACGCATCCACAGTCAGGAATTTTGTGGCCTCATTTGCATGTTTAACCTTCCTCTGCTTCTCTGATTCTCAGAGAGATGTGAGCAAAGCCATTTCTGTAGAATTTCTGTGCTGCCAGAGAAAGCTGGGATTTGATGAAATAAATCTTTGTTAGGACTATTTGATTCTTACCCCCTCCCCAGGTCTATTTTAAGAAGGGCATTTTGAGCAACTGTGTTATAAAGATATTTCATTCATGTGTATATCTTGGATTTTTATTTCACCCATGACTCAAGGACCACATTACAGTTTATCTTCCAAATTTATACACATTTGTACTGAAGTTATTCTTTTCTGTTCTGTGGGAACAACAGCAGCAATGAAGCCAGAAATCCTGGCCTTCAACTGTGGTCTCCTGTTACAGATCCCCCTGCAACTGGCCTGGCTTTGCTTAGTATGGCCACTGCCGGGTCCCAAGGAGATGAATTTGTTTGTGGGACTGTTAAGGACCATACAAAGTAAAGAATATATAGAATAGAGAATACTATATGATTATTGATTACACTGGGCCATTGTGGTCATTACATGCATACCTATCTGAAAGGGGTCATCCTCTGCTCTCTAGGTTTTCTATCTAGATATCTGTATCTAGGTAGATTTATATCAAAACTACTCAACTCCCCTTACACACTACTGAATCCTAAGATAAGCGTTGCAGCTGAGTCTTAGTTTTCATATATTTGCTCTTCAGGATGCAGTGAAGATCATAGCGAACTTATATATGGGAAAGTGGTGGTGTAGTTGCTAAGTCATGTCCAACTCTTTGTGACCCCATGGACTGTAACCCGCCAGACTCCACTGTCCATGGGATTCTCCAGGCAAGAACACTGAAGTGGATTGCCATTTCCTTCTCCAGGGGATCTTCCTGACCCAGGGATTGAACCTAAGTCTTTCATGGCAGGCGGTCTGCAGGCAGATTCTTAACTGCCTGAGCCACCGAGTTCCTGCCACCA
Source organism: Muntiacus reevesi (assembly GCF_963930625.1). NCBI lineage: Eukaryota > Metazoa > Chordata > Mammalia > Artiodactyla > Cervidae > Muntiacus > Muntiacus reevesi. The sequence goes on along the minus strand of NC_089258.1, from coordinate 80,130,152 downwards.
GGTCAATGACTTTTTTTATTTTTACTTTTGCCAACTTTAAATGAACTCTTCAGTACTAAAAAGAACAAGCTGTTGCCTGACCCTGAACGTTGTTACCAAGACATCAGATCCGGTCATGGAACCTCTTTGGCTGAAGCACTAGTACTTCATAAAGAGGTGCTGAGATTCCCCGAGGAAAAGATAACGCAGTGGCAAACCATCACTCACTCTCAAATGTCCACATTCCTGTCTGTTTTTTGGCAACAGGAACCTACTTTTTTAAATTTACTTTTTTTTATTTTACATTGCAGTACAGTTGATTTACAATGTTGTCTTAGTTTCAGGTATATGGCAAAGTGGTTCCATTATACATTTCTGTATATCCATTTTTTCAGATTCTTTCCCATATAGATTATTACAGAATATTGCATAAAGTTCCTTGTGCTCTACAGTAGGTTCCTGTTGTTATCTATTTCATATATGCATGCTTAGTCGTTCAGTCATATCTGACTCTTTGCCACCCTATGGCCTGTAGCCCACCAGGCTCCTCTGTCCATGGAATTTTCCAGGCAGGATACTGGAGTGTGTTGCCATTTCCTCCTCCAGGGGATCTTCCTGACCCAGGAATCGAACCCATGTCTCCTGCATCTCCTGCATTGGCAGGTGGATTCTTTTACCACTGCACCATCTGGGAAGCCCATTTTATATATAGTAGTGTATGTATGTTAATCTTAAATTCCTAATTTATCACTCTCCCCCACGTTTCCCCTTTGGTAACATAAATTTGTTTTTGAAGCCTCTGAGTCTGTCTCTATTTTGTGAATAAGTCCATTTATATCATTTTTAGATCCCACATAGAAGGGGTATCACATGGTATTTGTCCTTCTCTGTGTGACTCACTTCACTTAGTCTGATCATCTCCAGGTCTGTGTTGCTGCAAATGGCATTATTTCATTCTTTTTAATGGCTGAGTAGTATTCCGTTGTATATATGTACCAAATCTTCTTTATTCATTCCTGTCACTGGGCATTTAGGTTGCTTCCACGTCTTGGCTATTGTAAACAGTGCTACATGAACATAGGGCTGTATGTATTTTTTCCAACTATAGCTTTGTCTAGGTGTATGCCCAGGAGTGGGATTGCTGGATCATATGGCAACTCTATTTTCAGTTTTTTGAGGAACCTCCCTACTGTTTTCCATGGTGGCTGTACCACTTTACATTCTCACCAACAGTGTAAGAGTTCTCCTCACCCTCTAACGGGGACCTATTGCCTATTTTTGCCCACCTGGGCTCACCTGATCCTGACCTCCCCGCAGGGCTGCTGCTGCTACCCTAGTGCCATGGATAACACAGATTTTGTATCCACCGGCTACAGTGAACAGGACACAGTACCATTTGTCCTGTGAACACGTCCCTTGACAAGAAGCATGCACTGGACTCCTTCCTCCAGAAATCATTTTGCAGTTTTTGTCTGTAACTCAAGGAGAACCTTATTGTTTTCTTCTCTAACTGTACGGACCACACAGTGTAGTACCATAAATGCAAAAACACAGTCTTGATATTTCTTTCTTTCTTGGTGTGCACTGACTTCTCTGGATACATTCTCATGCTTCCTGGATGTGGGCCAGGCCTTTTCTCCCTCCTCGTCTTACTGCAGAGCTAGCAGTCCAGTGGGGGACACACAGGAGGCAGTCGGTGTGAATTTAACGTCATGGAAAGGCAGCAATGGTTTCTACGGTATCTGCCAATTTTATGTTTTAAGCCACTACTAAAATTTAGAGAGTTTTCTCAAAGGTAGATCCATCGCTTTGCTCTACTGAATACATCTTACAGGTTTGATTAACAACAGTATCCCAGGAGAACAAGGTTGGGCATTCATATATTGCAAGCAGTTTTTTTGAAAGACCCAAGACACAAGAGAGCACAGGTGACATTATTTCTTTTGTAAGGAAGGGCCAGTATAAGCAAAGCATGCTCTTGCCCCTGTCCGGGAGAGGCAGTGAGTGGCAGGGTATGAGAGGCGGTTTCTGGGATCCTGTGACAGCTCATGTCTGGATCTAGAGGACAGTTTAGAAAGCTGTGTTCAACTTTGTGAAAACTCACCCGGCTATCTGCTGATGTTCTGTGTGCTTTTGTTTCTGTATCTATTCATCAATATAAGAAAAAAATCCTGTTTGTGTGTCCACTTATTTTTGTAGAACATGAGTAAAAACAACATCAATTTGGGCTCAAATAGAGATGATGCTTGGAGAAAGAAATAGCAACCCACTCCAGTATTCTTGCCTGGGAAATCCCACAGATGGAGGAGCCCGGCGGGCTGCATACAGTTCATGGGGTAGCAAAGAGCCGGATACGACTGAGCAACTAAACCACCACTCCCAGAGAGGATGCTATGACCTCCTCTGAAAGCCTCTGCCCCACGAATCTGGAAAAAGAGAGATCCTGCTCGTTCGGGGTCATCTTGCGGCTGAGAAATAGGTTTATAGAGAAGTCAGAGTCAGCTGCCTCTCCAGTGGACAACGTAGAACTTGTCTCTCCCAGAAACACAGATGCCTGAGCCAACCGGACAGGTGGGTTCTCCGTTGTCCGCCGTGGAGATGGCCCTCAGGAGTCGGGCAGCTCAGCCCCCGGCTGTCTCAGTGGCCTCTCAGATGGAGAGAGTGTTTATGAACAATACTGGCAAGGCATTTGCATGTAATATTTAAACCTCCTGGCTTATTAGCGGAGAAAAATATGTACCTGTGCCTTTTTTTTTTTTTTTGAGAAAAGAATACAGACCCTGAAGCTTAATAGAGTGACAGCATATTTTACCGAGCACATATCTTTTAGTGAGCAGCATTGCCTTTTACATTTTTCTCTTTTTTGGAAGGATTTACATACAGCCTTTGGTAGCATGGTTTCATGTTGCTTATGTGCTGATTCTGGCCTTGGGGAGAAAAGTAGAGAAAACCAGGATAAAACAGATTTTGTGCCCATATGACCAGGCCACAGGATCAGGGTTTTCTTAACTTCACCCTGAAGCACCTCGGATGTGTTTCTCAACCAGGTATCAGAACTACCAGTGTTACTTGTTAGCAATGTCAATTCCTAGGTACCAGCCCGAATGTGGTCAGTCTCTGTGGACATGTCCCAGCATGCTACATTTAAAATAAACTTTCCTGATGATTCCCTAGCACCTTGAAGTTTGACAAATACTGGCCCAGGGGCTCCTGGCAGGTGTCAGACGTGGACTGTGTCGGACACAGAAAGCTTCCCAAGAATCTAGGAGAAGGTTTGTGGTGGAAACTTTTGCAAAGTCAAGGTCATGGTGCCATGACGAGGCAGGCCGATCTTCTGAACTTTCGAGGGGAAGACACACAGCTCGCCTTCCTGGAAGGGCGGGTTCGGAGTCCTTTGTGTGTTAGTAGCTAGCCTGTACCTGCTCGCCCAGCGTTCTAGGCTTCCGTCCTTCTGTGTTGGCAGGAATTCTGACTTCTGCATTCCCGTTCAATCACAGAACTGTCCTTTTCTGTATGCTTTTTTTTTTTTTTTTTTTTTGGCCACAGCGGCTGTTTCTAAAGGAATGGTGTTGCCTTTCTTTCGTTGGATTGTTTTCTTTCTTCCTAAAGATATTTGAAAGCATCCTCCCCTCTGGGTTTTGCTCAGTTGACTTTATTACAAGGACACATCACCAGAAGTACATCGGGTGATGTGCCGGTTAAAGTAAAAAACAAACAAACAAAGAAACTTTGTTGGAAAAGTAGTTAGAAATAAGTCACAAGGAGAAAAGATTACTTCTGGTATAACTCAGCATTTCTAGGTAAGCGCATGTAAGAAAGAGTCAAGGAGAACTGGTTAGTTTCCTTCATCCCAGAGTCTGTGTGGGTGTTGGAATTAGAAGCATTGAGAACTCTAGGGTATCATCTCATAATTTCACTATTTTCATCTTAACTTTTTGATTTGAGAGGCTCTAGAGGAAAAAGTGTTTGACTTTTTCTTTGGTGGACTAAACAATGACAGATGTGCCAATGAAATAGGGGAGATGTCTGATTCAACAGTTTCAAAGAGCTCTAATTTGGGGGTCTTGGTCCCCTGAGAAGGGTGCCTGGGATGCCCACATACAATCCAGATTGCATGGAGGTGTTGGTAGCAAATATAAGTATGAAGAAGCCGATAGGCCGAAAGGGGCACTTCTCAAGGAAGATTTCCTTATAAACTAAAAGTTTTTTTTTTTAAGTGCTCAGTCACTCAGTTGTGTCCAACTCTTTGGGACCCCATGGACTGTAGCCTGCCAGGCTCCTCTGCCCATGGAATTTTCCAGGTAAGAATACTGGAGTGTGTCGCCATTTCCTTCTCTAGGACGTTTTCCTGACCTAGGGATCAACCCTACTACTTTTGTTTCTATGAATCTGACTACTTAAATAGCTCATACAAGTGGAATCATACAGTATTTGTCTTACTGTGGTCTGATTTGACTTAGCATGATGTCCTCAGATTTCCTTCTTTACTAATTTTTTATCGGAGCATAGTTGATTTACCGTGTTGTATAGTTCCATGCATATAGCAAAGTGATTCAGTTTTACATACACATGGAGCCACTCAGTTTTAGTTTCTTTTTCCATATAAGTCATTCCAGAATATTGAGTAGAGTTCTCTGTACTATACAGGAGGTAGTTATTAACTTTATATACACTAGTGTGTATATTTTGATCTCAGTCTTTCAATTTATCCCTCCCCACCGCATTCCCCTTTGGTGACCATAAGTTCATTATCTAAGTCCATGAGTCTGTTTCTATTTTGTAAATAAGTTTATCAGTGCCATTTTTTTTTGATTCCACATATAAGTGAGATCATATGGAATTTGTCTCTGTCTGACTTAGTTCACTTAGTATGATAATCTCCAGGCCATCCATGTCGCTTCAGATAGCACTGTTTCATTCTTTGGGATGGCTGAGCACTATCCTATTGTATACATGTACCACATCTTTATCCAGCCCCCTGGGGATGGACAGTTAGCTTGTTTTCATGTCTTGGCTGCCGTAAACAGTGCCTCAGTGAACACTGGGGTGCACGTATCCTTTTGAATCATGGTTTTCTCTGGATATACGCCCCAAAGTGGGATTGCTGGATCATATAATCGCCCTGTTTTTAGTTTTTTGAAGGACCCCCATACTGTTCTTCATAATGGTTGTACCAATTTACATTCCTTCCAACAGCGTAGGAGGCTTCCCTTCTCTCCACATCCTCTTCAGCTTTTGTTATTTGTAGACTTTCTGATGCTGATCACTCTGACCGGTGTGAGGTAATACCTCATTGTAGTTTTGATTGGCATTTCTCTAATAATTAGTGATTTTGAGCACAACATCCTCAGATTTCATCCATGTTGTGGCACGTGACAGGACTTCCTTCTCTTATCATCTAAATGTTTTGAAATATGATTCTGAAAATTTCCCCAACTACCATCTCAACTGGCGGCAACGTCTGAAGGTGTCTTCAAGTTGTCACTGCTGAGACGGGTGTGTGTGCCTCAGGCATCTCATGGGCAGAGGCGTGAGATAGTGGTAAATACCCTACATGTACAGGACAGCCCCTCTGCCCTCCAGCAAAGAATTATCTGGCCGCAAATGTCCAGTGATCAAGGTTGCACTTGGAAGCGGGGCGCAGGACCGTGAAGACCAAGTGGGGAAGGCTCTCCATAGAGTAGCAGTGGCTTGGAAAACTGCTCGGGCTTTGGAGCAAGAGAGGAAGTATCGAGCCTGAAGCCTGAAACACAGACCTGTGTATTAACTTGATGGAGAGAAAGGAGAATTCACTTTTCTATTTTTGTTTCAATTGTCTCAGATGTAAAAACATTTCCCAAGAACAAAGAAATAAATGCTAAAGACAAAATATGGAAGTATCGTGGCCTCATAAATGTTGTTTAGACTTGAAGTTGTGTCCAACTCTTTTCCAACCGCACGGACTGTAGCCTGCCAGGCTCCTCTGTCCATGGAATTTTCCAGACAGGAATACTGGAGTGGGTTACCATTTCCTTCTTCATGGGGTTTTCCTGACCCAAATATTAAACCCACATCTCCTGCATTGCAGGAGGATGTTTATTTTATTTTATTTTTACCACTGAGCCACCTGGAGAGCCCTGGCTTAAGAAATACAAGTCAGTAAAAGAAGAATTAGTAAATTTAACAGAACTGAAGTTACCCAAGAATAAAAAACCAAGCCTCTAAAATGCTAACGGAACTTAGAAATGTGATTTGAGTCTCAGCGTCGTTGCCAGTAACCTCTGAGGGCACATAAAGAAGTTCCAGAAAAATGAAGACAATCGTATAATTCCCTTAGTCTCATAAAGACTAGCTTCTGGTTGATATAAACTGGTAGCCTTGATGTTTACAACCTTGCAGCATTGTGAAATAGATCATTAAGTTGTTTATGTACCTTTAGAAAAGGCAAGGATCCTTAGCCACTTCTGCCTGCAGTCGGCTCTTGATACCTGTGGGTGAGAAATCCAGCCTCGGAGGTACTGGTCCATTCTATGCTAATGACTTGAGCATCTGTGGATTTTGTAATCGTCTGGGAACCTGGAGTCAACCCACTGAGGGTGCTGATGAGTACCTGTATTAATTTAGAGGAAGACAGCTGAAGCTGATTTCAGTTCCCTTGTAAATACTTTATGAGGTTGGTAGATGCATCAAACTCCAATCAATTTTTTTCTTGATGTCAGCAAAGCGTTCAAGAGGATCAGACTTGTCGCCAGCTGAGTGGGGCTACATCCATCCAGGTGGGGGTCTCTAATGGTTACATAGGCTTTAACCCTTGGTACTGCACTTTTTGTAAGTCAGCAACTGAATTAGATGACACAAAGCAAAGACAAGTAACGCACATTTTGATTACAATCAAAATTCTATTTATTACCTCCACAAGTTGGGATGATGATTCCAAAGCCTCCAAAACAAAGCTTGAGAGTAAACTGGCCCTTAATTTGTATCAGTAAGTTAAATACACGTGTGAAAATAACGAAGACATGGCTTGCTAGCAGTTTCTGAAGAACATCTGTGGTTCTGATGGACCTGTCACATCACAGGTTAAAAGAGTTGTCAGAAGAGAGACTCTACTTATCTAACATCTTACTAACATCTAATAAGATATTAGACTGCTCAGATCATGGAAATGATTGCTTGTGCTGATTAGACCACACAGAAAGTTTTGTTATGTTCCCGTGCGGTCTTTCAAGGAGGACTGTTATAATTGATCTAGTTGTTAGGATGAGGAGGAGGATAGTTGATAGTTGATTGATTATGGTTGATTGGAAACTGTGTCCTAGGAGAAATATTTGAAGTAACTAGAGAAGAAAAAAGATATATAGCAGGCTTGGTGAGTTAGATACAGCAGACTTAATATTTTAGGAAAGTTATTACGTAGGAAGGGTTTTCTCGTACTAAGAAGT